>NW_026125052.1:30657500-30687500 GCF_943737965.1 Phodopus roborovskii
TAGTCCCAGCACTTGGAAGGAAGATGGCTGCGAGGTCCAGCCCAGCCTGGTCCACATCAAGTTTCAGGCCAAATACACAGAGGGTCCAGGATAGCAAGGTGACGGTGGGTGAAGGGACAGAGGCATATGAGTGAGTTGGGGTTGGCTTGGCTGCAGGGCTCTTGCTGGGGTGAGGTGGTGGCCCTGGGGGTCTGAGGGAGAGCGGGGCTGTCCTTTCCTCTCCTTTCCTCCTCTACAATCCCCCCCCCCCCCCCCAGGCTAAGCTCTGCCCAGCCGGGCTAAAAAGCAGGAAACTGCACTCCGTGTGGGTCATCGGAACCAAGAGCTTTTCCAGTCCAGGATGTGGACAGATGAGGCTGGAGAGCAGGGAGCTTCCCTAAGCAACTGCAATCTGCTGCTGGGAGCAGACTGGTCTCATTCATTCATACCGAGCAGCGAGGGGGCACGGTCTTTGTCATCCAGAGCCCTGAATATCCTGCGTGCCAGGGACCACAGCTGTGGCCTGAGCTTGCAGAAACCCTGTAGAAAGATAAACATGAAAAGTTCTGCCAGCCTGGTGCACTTCTGGGCTCTGGTTTACGGGGCAAGTCTCATTAGCTTGATGCTTTTCCAGCCCGCTAGGGCAGCCGACTGACGCAGGATTTAACCTAATCACATGCGGTGGGCCGAATCCAATTTTGTTAGAGCAGGAGGGCTGGATGAGAGCCCCCAGGGATTGCGTTCAGGGTGGGGGCCTCCTCCAGGCATCATGAATCTATGAGTCGCTTGGGGGAAGTCATTTTAGCGACACTAATCAATTAGCCTGGGAGGCTGAGCTGCCTATGGCAGAGGGGATGGCGTGTGGGGTGGGGCTGGGGGGAGGGGGTCCTAGCTTCCTTCCGACAGCTGAGATCACTGGCCTTTCTCCCACTGCCTGGTTATGGTGACAGGCCATGAGAAATGGGGCTGTCCAGGGACAGTGGCTCAGAGGAGAAAGGGTGAACCCAGGAGCAGGCATTGGGCTGGGCGGAGGTCCTGCGGATGTCAGCTGAGTTAGGAATGGTCGACCTCCAGTCTCACTTCAACCTCCCTTCTTCATGCTCAAGTCACTAACAGCACCTTGGTACCCATGCCAACAGGGATAGTCTCTCAGGCCGCAGTCATTGTTAGCTCCTAACTCTATGATCGAGAGGTGGAAAGCATGGGCCTGGCTGGCGGGGGGGGGGGGGGGGGGGGGGGGGCGTCTCCACCTACTGCTGCCTGACTGGGCTATACCAGTAGAAACCCACAGCTCTGGTTGCTCTCCGGAGAGCCTGGGGACATCTCTGAGCCTCATCTGCTGACGCCCACAGGAGCCCCGTTACTGCATCCCTGAACCCCCGTCTCCTGCCAGCAGTTGGCTTAAAGCTGCAGTTGATCTTGCTTTAAAAAAAAAAAAAAAAAAAGGTATCTTTGTATACTGATCCAATAAACATCAACATTTTGTTTCGTTTTTCTCCAGTTTCTTTTTGAAAGGAGTAAAGTGTGACAGTCTAGGCCTCTGGTTTCATATGTTCCTGGGGCTCCCTCTCTCCCATCTGAGTGACCCAGGGCTCAGGAAAAGCTGCCCTATCTCTAAGGAGGCCCTCCCAACAAAACGCCCCAGAGGGAGCCAACAGAAAGACAGGTGTGTTGGGAGAGGGGACCTGGCAACCAGGGAAACCTCTAAAAGGAGGCCTCCTGCCCCCAACGACACTCGTTCTACAGACAGAAAGGCAAGGACCAAAGCGAAGGACGCATGAGGGAGGCAAGGGACGAGTGGGGCCTTGACCTATCACCCCACAGCCCCTTTCACTCCATTCACCCCCAAGATCCCCCGCGCTCCCCGATTCTCAGATCCCACTGCCCCAGGGTGGCCCAGGGAGAGCCAGAGGCTGCAGCCTCGTGGGAGTGTGGGCCGCTCACCATCCTCTTCCTCAGGCTCTTCAGTGGGCGGCCCTGTCTCGCTGTCCGAGTCTTGCTCTTCATCCTGCAAGACAATGGCAGGGGTCAGTGCTGTGTAGCTAGCCAAACCCTGTCCTGTCCTGTCGGGAGAGCGTGAGATGTGGGCCCCACAGTGACCACCTCCTGAACCAGGGAAGCGAAGCGGTGGGTGAGGAGGGCGTGGTCCAGTGTGAGCACATCTAGCAGCCATGGTGGGACCTGTGGTGTCAGGACAAAGCCAAGGGCGAGGAGGGGGTGACAGGTAACCCTGGGTACAAGCCCTCGACTTAGGCCACTCCTAAGTAGAGCCTGTCCAGGCATTTTGGTAAGTGGCCTGGAACCCTCAGCCTAGTAAGAGACAGGGAGAAAGCTGGCTGTACTACCTAGGGCCAAGGCCAGCTCAACAGCCCAAGATAGTGGCCTTCTGGATGCTTCTAATGTTATTTTCTGTCTTCAGTCAGCTCAGTGACCATTTACCCAAAATTGGAGCTCCACACTCTTAGCCTGGTCTCACCCACACATGGATTCCATAAACAGATGGCTGGGAGAGGCATCCCACCCCGTCCTGGGATGGCCTTGGTAGAAGGAAGGAGTGACTTCAACTTCAGGAATGTTTGAGGATGAGAGAGACATGTGATCGGCCAACTATGTGGGCCTGGAGGATGTGGGGAGGGGATGAGAGGCCCAGGGAACTGTGGTGTGGAAGCCTAGCAGGCCACTGTGCAAACATTGAGTTTGAGGGGGAGGGCATCGTAGAGCCTGCATTGATGGAGGTCTGGGGTGCCCAAGATACCCCAAGAAGCAGTCAGCATCAGTAGGAGGAGGCTCCCAACAGAACAGCAAACTGCGCCTGGGAATAAAGGTTTTCACAAACCCCATGGTGGTTGATGGGTTGCAAGCGGCGAAGTCTGGGGCTTTGATCTCCTTAGGATACAGGGCCAGTGCCTGCCACATAGCAGAGCTGATAGATTTGGTGCTAGCTATGTGGAAGCCATACTGCCCCAGCATAGACAAGGCTGTGTCCTGGCAGCAGACATCTCCCCAGTTTTGCAAAGCAAGCTATCTTTGTAGCTAAGGGGGGTGAGCAGGCCGAGAAAGGAGACAACCCTGTTGATTCAGAGGACTCACTCTGAAGAATCTAGTCTAGACTAGGACTTTTATACAACAGTGCTAGAAGCTATTGGGAGTTAAGAACCTCTTAGCTAACTAAATACACTTGGCTAACACCATCTCCAAAATGTTAACCAGTCCAAAGTACTCTCCATCTTGTTCCCTTCAGATCAGGCGGGATCACTCGCTGAACCTGGAGCTGGGCTGGCAGCCGCCATACTACCCAACGGTCCTTTTGTCTTTGACCCCTCAGTGCTGGAGTTACAGGTCTATGAGTACATGTTGTTTTTACGTGGATGCTGGGGATGCAGGTCCTCATACACACTCAGCAAGCACCACCTCCCCAGTCCCTAGAATAGGTCTTGATCTAAGTCCTATATCCTCATCAGAGAGAATCCCGGCACACACAGAAGACCACATGCATGCCAAGGAGGAGAGAACTCCCAGAAGAAACGTGCCTTGCCAACCCCTTGGTTCTGGACTTTTGACCTTAGAGAAAATAAATCGCTGTTGCTTAAGCCCCCAGCCCATGGCATTTTACTGCAGTGGCCCTGGCAAACACATACATCAGGCTTCCGGTGACTTCCGGTAAGCCAATCTCACGAAAACTAAACACTGTAACACAGGCTGATGTCATCCTGCGGGTCCCCCAGCAGGGCTGGACCTGCCTGCTGCTCTCTGCAGTGTGCTAAATAAACCTGCCAGCTTTCTAAACAAAACAAAGCAACAGCCAATCACCCCACGGAGCCTCAGCTCAGTGTCACTGAATGGATACTCTGTTTTAACTGCCTATGTTCCCAGTGAATTTTCCAGTTTAGCTTCTTCCAGCGGTGGCAAGAGACTGAAAGTCTCCAATGAGCATCCCCAAGGACCCAGGCAGACAGTACTGCAGAGAAAGGGTCAGGCAGGCTTCTGGAAGGTTAGAGGAAGGCATAGTGTAAGTGTGTGTGTGTGTGTGTGTGTGTGTGTGTGTGCCCATCTGATGCTCCAGGAGATGCTTCTGTCCGGATCCTACCAACAGGGTCAGCAGGAACCCTGTGCTAGCCACCAAAGCTAACCCAGGGTGTGATGACCTGTACAAATCTGATGCCCATCTGGACTGACCTTAGACCATGGCAGTTCCACAGGCAGGTGGAGCTCTGCTCCCAACTCTTGGGGGGTGGAGGTGTTCCATGAAAAGGTAAAGCAGGTGCAGATGGAGGAGACTGCCTGCAGATCTCTCCCACTAGCTGAAGGCTATTTTCATCTGTGCACGGGGCAGGGAGAGTTGGCAGTTTGGCTAGAAAGCAGAGCTGTCTCGCGCCCGTCAGCTCAAACCTAGAGTCCTTCCAGAGGTCTCAGCAGATCAGTTCAGCTACCTCCCCGCCTCCAAACAATGTTGGGAGGACACTTGGGCCCCACTCACTAAGTCTCTGCTTGCCACTGATGAGAAGGAGTAGTCCTTAGGGCAAGGAACTTCGGTTCAGAGCCGAACCACTCACCCTGGCCCAAGCTGGCCTTCTCAACCCATCCAGTTCTTCTGGGGCAGCAGCCTGATACTCATTCCATCACAGCCCCCCCCCCCCCCGCCAAGAGTCCAGCCCAACTCCGGCCCCCAGACCCTGGAAGTCTATCCTTGGCTGGCCCACTCGGGCCTTCCTGAGGTCCCGGGCCCACTCTCCTCTCCTCTAATCTCCCCTACTTTGAGAACACTGCAGATGTCTTCACTCTTTGTTTTAGATGCATGGATGTCTAGCTTGTGTGTTTGTCTGGTCTGGTACCACGTGCATACTCGGTGTGACAGAGCTCAGAAGAGAACAATGGATCGCCAGAGCTAGAGTTACAGAGTTGTGAGCTTCCATGTAGGCGCTGTGATTCGAATCTGGAAGAGCAGCCAGTGCCCTTTAACCATCTCTCCAGCCCCCACAGTCTCCGTTTGTTTGTTTGTTTGTTTGTTTGTTTTTTGAGACAGTCTCATAGTCCAGGCTGGCCTTGACACTAAACTTCCAATCCTTCCGCCCCTACCTCCCACGTGGCACCGGCTAGGCACACCAGTCTTTAGGGCCTGTGATTTATCCTTTGTCATTCACTCATGGGTCTCTTGACTCCCTCTGTCTGACCAGAGGTCTCCCAGACCACGGGTCCTGACAGGGCATAGCTGTTTTGGTGCCTGGATCTGCAGAACGATAAGAGGGGTCAAAGTGTCTCTACTCGGGCAGCTCTCTTTGTCTCTATGCACTGGGCTCCGGTCAGGCCAAAGGGAGAGAAAGACACTTAGCACTTCGGCAGACAACAGACCCAATGTAAAACGTGCCAGCTTCTGCTTGAGCACGTGTTGCACTGGGGCGCTCACTCCCTTACAGGGTGGTCTGCCTCTCAGGAGCATAAGACAGGGCTTGGGAGTAAGTTCTGCGGCAGTGGGGAGCTAGCCAGGCCACGGGCAGGGAGGGCAGAGGCAACTGAACCTGCCTTTTGCAAGGAGCCAGCCGGCAGCAAGTTTTTGTTCTGTTTTTTTTGTGGGTTTTGCAGTTCTTTATTGAAAAAGATCCTACAGGTGCCTGCTGCGATGGACCTGTGGTAGGAGTGGGAACATGATGGGTAAGGGCCGTTCTCATCCTTGCATGCAGACATTCCTCTGCACAGACAATGTGCTCAAAAATAAAGATGACCTCACGCTGGTTAAGTGCTCTGCGGAGAGCCAGATAGGAGAGCCGAAAGAGAAGAGGGTGATTGACATCTGCTAATGTGGTCAGGGGCCATGGAGACAGGATGTGCACAGGGCTTGTACAAAGATGCAGGCTGGGCACACCAGGCAGTCGGTCAACATGGGTGTCTAGACACGAGCACAAGGAAAACACCGGTGGCCTCCGTGGGGACAGTGAACATTGTAATCAAGTTCCTTCAGCCTTAGAGGCCGGAGTCTACCCCGCTGTAGCGGAAGCTGCAGAGGGCTTCAGGCAAGGAAGCTGGGATGTGGCTTGTGAGTTAATGAAAGGCAACCCAGGACCTGATGGAGCTGGGCAGCCTAGGGCACATGGGTAGTGGGAGCCTGGAAAGGGTTATCGGGCAGCCTGCAGGGACACAGCACAGAAGAGTGGCCAGCAAGACGACAGGGGAGCTGTTCCCTTGTGAGGAGGCTCTGGGAGACAGGCAAGTGGGGAGCTGGGCAGGCCGGGGAGGAAGAGCGCAGACCATGACAGACACCAGAGGTCAGGTGTCCGCAGGGCATGGAGAGGTCTTTGTGAGTACATCTGGGTGTCCTCAGTGTTATCAGGGCAACGGTGGCCGGGTGTTGAAGAAGGCAGCAATGGAGTAGGCCCAGAAGCCCCTCAGTTGATATTATACACCAGAAGCCTTCCACTAGGGAGAGGGGAGGGGGAGAGAGAGACCCCAAGCACGAGAGCACACTCTTACACACACTTACACACTTACACACAAGCACACACTGGGCAAGGGGAGGCAGGGTGGGGGTGGAGCCTGGGGAAGCAGTGTGTGTGTGTGTGTGTGTGTGTGTGTGTGTGTGTGTGTGTGTGGGTCGGGGCAGACCGACTCCTTGTTTTTTTGGCTAGCACTCCCACCCCAACCATATCCTGTTCAGACATCCAGTAGAAACCACCATCCCAGGCTCTAAGCACAGCCCTGTCAAGGACACATTCTCCAGCCTGAAGCAAACTCACTCAAATAAGCGGGCATGACACACTCAATCCCATCACATTAACAGTTTGGGGCACTGCTCCCAAGAGAGGGTGTAGAGGGCACCAAGAGCTTCATAGAACCCGTGTAACAAACACAGAAGAACCCCACAGGCGGCTCTGCATTCCCCAACCCCGGGAAATGCTAGGCTGAAGCCCCTCCGCCACATTTCAAAGCAGAAAGAAGGAAAATCAAGAAGGGATGGACGAAGTCGGAATTGAGAGAGTTGAGGAATGCAGCCATTGGTTTAGGACAGCCAGTTTAGTAAACTGTATATAACGGATGGTTGGGCTGGGCTGTCGCTCAGTAGTTTTAGAGCAATCGCAGAGCATGATCCAGTTCCATTTAGAAAAGGCATGCGCGCACACACACAGACACACGCACAGACACCCCCCACACACACACAGACACCCCCCACACACACACACACAGAGAGTAGGTGGACAGCTTTTGAAATCTCTTTAAGGCTCTGGCCAGCAGAGAAGCCAGTTTCTGATTCCCTAGGAGTGGGAGCTGTGGGTGGTTTGGCCCAGAGAGGGACTTGCTGGCGGAGGAGGCGCCTTCAGGTCTTGAGATTTATCTCCAGACTCTGAGTCCTCAAAAAATAAGAACCTACCCAGGAGAAAAACTATTTCAGGAACTCCCCTTACCCATGGTTTGGGGTTCAGCAGTCTCTGCTTGGGGTGTGTGTGTGTGTATGTGTGTGTTCCAGGGATCCAATGTCCTTTTCTGACCTCTGAGGGCAGTTGGTACACACATGGTGCAACAACACACATTCAAACAAAACACTCATACATCTAAAACAAGATTTAAAATATATATAAAAAAAGTAATTGTTATTATGGGGGGGGGTTCCAGATGGGATTTCTCTGTGTATCCCTGGCTGGCCTGGAACTCACTCTGTAGGCCAGGCTGGCCTCAAACTTAGAGCGATCCGCCTGCCTCTGCCTCCTGATTGCTGGGATTAAAGGAGCGTGCCACCACTGCCTGACAAATTGTTATTTGTTTTTAGGGTGTATGTGCACGCATGTGTGTGGCACCATGTCACACAAGTGGAGGTCAGAGGACAACTTGTGGGAGTTGATTCTCTCCTCCCACCATGTGGGCCCCAGGGATCCAACTGAGGTTGATAGGCTTGGTGGCAATCACCTTCACCCACGGAGCCCTGGTGCTGGCCCACTTCTGCAGTCTTTGTTACCCACTGTCAACCAAAGGGTGAGACTCCTGGGGTACGGTACTCATGCCTGTAACTTCTGTGGGGGCTGGAAAGATAGTTCAGCAGTTACACACGCTGACTATTCTTCCAGAGGACCCAGGTTCAATCCTCAGTACACATGTGGCAGTCTGACCCCTTGCACACACATGGCCTATGGACATACATCATACACACACACACACAATCAATCAAATTTAAGAAAATCATTTCTAGGGCTGGAGAGACAGCTCGGTGGTTAAGAGCATTTGATGCTCTTGCAGAGAACCCAGGTTCTGTTCCCAGCACCCACCTGGCGGCTCACAACCCTCTGTAGCTCCAGTTCCAGGGGATCTGACAACCTCTTCTGGCTTCTGTGGCACACATGCGCAGTATTTGGTATAGTGTATGTGGCGCTGCATGTCTGCAATCCCAACCGACGTTCAGGAAGCAGAAGTGAAGGACCAAGAGCTCAAGGCCTCTGGGTGGCGGTGACGCACACCTTTAACCCAGCACTCCGGAGGCAGAGGCAGGCAGAGCTGTGAGTTCAAGGCCAGCCTGGTCTACAGAGCGAGTTCCAGGCTAGTCAGGGCTACACAGAGAAACCCTGTCTCAAAAGCAAAAGGGATCAAGGCCATATTTGGCTACTCAGTGAGTTCAAGACACCCCAAAGCTATATGAAACCCTGTCCCAACACAATAGACCTGGCAGTTGACTGGGTGGGGTGAGTTCGGCACTGGCATGAGCATACATATGAAATAAATTAGTGTATTAATAATAAATGATTTTAGCATGTATCGTTCTAACAAGTGCTAGCAATCTAACCCACGACCGCATCTAAACTACGCAAGTGCTTTATCACTGGGCAACATCTCTAGCCTTCAAGGACATTTTTCCATACAAACGTAATGCCAGTACCGTGCGCTCACACACACACACACACACACACACACACACACACACACACACACACACAGCCCTGAAGCCACACTTACAAATGCCTCAGAGTTGGAGATTTAGCTGGACAGTACCGTGCTTGCTTAGCGGCCCCCAAGCCTTGGGTTTCACTCCAAGAACCATGTACTCAAAAGTCCCTCCTCCGACCCAGCACTTAAGAGCACTCAAGTTCTTGCAGAGGAGCTGGTTTGTGTTCCTAGCACCACACAGCAGCTCACAGCCTTCTGTAACTCCAGCTCCAGGGGGACCAGAGTCCTCTTCCAGTCTTTGCGTGTGCACATGTCCAGCACATGCATGCATGCATGCATGCAAATAAATATTCATGCATATAAAATAGAAATAATCGGACCCTCTTTTAAAAGCCCCTTCTGCATGCTTCCTGTTGTTGTTTTGAGAGTGTCTTGGTATGCTGCCCCAACTGGCCTCTGACCCTGGACTCAAGCGAGACTCCTATCTCAAGTCCCCCAAGTACACAGTATACCAGATTTTGTTTTTCAGTAGGACTAGAACCCACGTGCCAGGAGGTCTGACTGGCACAGACGAAGCGTCTAACCCCAGAGACACTGGAACAATCCTTGTGCCATGGCCTCTCCAGGACTCTTCTTGCGCAGCATCCTTGCTGGGATGCTGGGTGTCCTAAAACCCCAGGGTACACACAGCATCAAGAAAGCTCTGCGCCCCCGGCTTTGCGAAGGAACAACTTTTGTCCCGAAGCTGTTGCCTCCCAGTTCTCTGAGGGAACTAGGTGTGCCCACCATGTTTCCTGCACTGTTCGCTCCAAGTAATCCCCACGAGAGAGATGAAAACACATTCTAATAATGAGTCTGTGTCTCCGAGTCGCTGCCTGGGCTTTAATGGCTGGGGAGCGGGGAGGACCTCGGGTCAGCTGGCCTCACCCGGGCTCCCTGAGTGCCCCCCACTCAGGCTTCTGTCTCCTCTTACCATTGGGACCCTGGCCTTGAGAGCAGCCAGCCTGTGGGGGGGGGGGATGCTGCCCAAGTGATGTCCAGTAGCAGCTGAAGGCTGCCGCCCTGGGCCCAGATCCTTTTCAGTAATCAGCTTTGTGAGTCAGAGCCTGCAGCTGCCACAGACTGCCCAGGCCTTGCTGGGAAAGGAGCAGACAGGATTAGGAGGGAAGCAGTTAATGGAAAATGAAGAGGGGGTGAGGTGGGGAGAGTGAGTTAAGCCTCTCAGGGACAGGGTTGCCTTTCTCCTAGGGACCATGAAGGGGGCCTCCGTGGATACCGAGTTATCTTCCCTGGGGGCGTATCCCTACCCCTGACTCCAGCAGTTCGAGCAGAAGAAAGGGCTGGAAACACTTGGAAATGCCTGAGGCTGAGTCCATTTCGAGACAACTTCAAAGAACTACTTCTAGCATGGAAGTGTGGAAGGGGCCGAGCCGTGTCTCTCAGACCCTCACCTGGGACTCTGCCCCCTGGACATTCCAGGCAGGAGTACAGGGCGCTGGTGGGCTTCCACACTCACAGGACTCACAGGTGATGGGCCTGACCTCCCCATGAGGAAACTACCTTACTGCTGAGTGGATTCCCTCAGGACAGCTCCACTGCTGCCTCAAACTTCCTGCATTGTACTTTGTCCTCCAAAGCCTGGGTGTGGTGATGAGTGCCTGTGATCCTGGGATTTCATCTTGTTGTTTCTTTTGGGATGAGTTGGGGGTAGGGGAGTCATTATGTAGGCCAGCCTGGATTTGAACTCACAGAGATCTTCCTCCTCCGTCTCTCACCAGGCTTTTGGAAGCAGAGACAGGAGGATTTCGAGTTTGGGGTCAACCTTGAGTACACAGTGGGGTCCAGGCCAGGCCAGGCTACATGTCAAGAATCCACCTCACCAACCAAACAAAACCAGAAAAAGTCCAAAATGCTCACTTGGGTTAATTATATGAAGGCATGGCATAACTATAGCTATAGTTATATAGCTATAACTGACCCCATTACAGGATGAGTGTCTCAAAAAAGCCTTCTAGAAAGTTCCTTAAGAAATCTCCTACTCCAAAGGATCTGGATGGGACTGTGCCCCGAGTCTTCCTCGGTCTAGATAGAATCTAGAAAACAGTTTGAAACAGAGCTGCTGGGACCCAGGTCTTGCCGGTCTGAGAGGACCCCAGATCGCACCTGCCATTTACCTCCAGCAGCATTCCATTCTCCCAGGGTTGAACACAATAGCTCTCCTCACAGTCTGCCTGGCTCTAATGACACAATTAGTCACCCACTTGTCAAGCAAAGAGCTGGTAGTAGCGGGTCTGGCAGACTCAGCAAAGAGAAAGGCCTGGGCCCAGTCTCACAGCCGCCTCTTCTGTCCCAAGAGCTTTAGTCCCAGGGAAACCACTCTAGCCATGAAGCAATAAAGGAGGTACCCGCAGATACGCTGACATACATACACCAAGGCAGCAAGCCCAAGGCTTCTGCTGTCCTGGACATCCTGCCTTCAGGAAGAAGGCTCAGGATGAAGAACAAAGTGTTACGATTGACCTGAGACCAGAGTGGATGGCAAGGCCTGGCCTGGCGCTGTGAAAGCCCAGTAAGCCCGGGTAAGTCGGGATCCAACCTACGGTGCGTCAGGGAAAGAGCGGATGAGGGGTCTGGTCAGCTAGCTGATGGCCAGCTCCCGGGAGGTGGGGCGGTGTGTGGGTGTGAGTGGGTGGGGGTAGGGCCTCGTCTTCCACACAAGCCGAGCTCATCTGCAACCCAGGGGTGGGGACTGGGGGTGTCAAAGCCTACAAGCAGCCTGAGAACGACGGTAATGTAGTCCCCATAAGTGCTCTCTTCCTTTTAGTCCGGTCCTCCCAGCCTCACACATTGGATTTCAAATTGACCTAAAAGAACTTCCCTTCTCGCACACCCCATCCCAAAGTACTGTGCTGTCAAGACTAAGCTAACTCCAGTTCAGACCCTGACGTAGGTTGCACGTCCGTGGATTTGGGTACGGGTGAGCAAAGGCGGGAGGAGAGGAGGGTGCAGAGCAGAGTGTCAACAGCAGTGTGAGGCCCGGGGACGCCAGAGCGGGGAGGGAGGGAGGGA
Organism: Phodopus roborovskii; assembly: GCF_943737965.1. Lineage (NCBI taxonomy): Eukaryota > Metazoa > Chordata > Mammalia > Rodentia > Cricetidae > Phodopus > Phodopus roborovskii. The sequence goes on from NW_026125052.1 coordinate 30,669,411, forward strand.
GGGAGGGAGGCCAGCTCCACTTTGGGGGAGGATGGAGCGGGGCGGCCGCAGGAACCCTCCTTTCCTGCCGGCCGCTGGCTCGGCCCTTCCTGGGGAGGTTCGGCCGGCAGGCTCGTGGGTGTCCCACGGGGACCCGGGTGCATACCTGCCTCCCCTCGTCCGCAGGCTCCTCCGCCGCGGGCTCCTCCGCCTCCGCCGCGGGCTCGGGCTGGCGCGGCCCCGCGGGTGCGGGCTCCGGGGCGCAGGGCTCGGGAGGCGCAGGCGGCGCGGGAGCCCCGGGGGCCTCGGTCGGGGACGCGCGTTCCGGGGCTGGGACCGGGGCCGGGGCCGGTCCACGCCGCAGCAGTAGCCAGGCGAGCAGCAGTGCCAGCGCCGTGGCCAGCGCCGGCAAGGCGGCCAGCAGATCGGCCGGCGCCTCCATCGCGCCGCGGCCGCCGAGTGCCCGCCCGCCGGGACCCCGAGGGAGCCCGCCGCGCCCCGCCACCAGGCCACGCCCCGGGGCGGAGTCCCGCTCGAGCCACGCCCCCGCGCCCTCCGGGTGACTTGGAGTCGGGACCTTGGGAGACGCTGGAAAGCCCACCCCTGGCTAGCTGATGCTCTGGGGAGCCATTCAGCTCAGGCTCGCTGGATGGGGTGAAGGGCTCTTTGTTTATTGTCTTTAGCCTGGCTTCATTTCAGCCCTGTGCAGAAGTTCGTCCTAGAGATGGTGGTGCAGACCTGTGATCCCAGCACTTAAAAAGTGGAAGGGTACACGAGGATAGGGAGTTCAAGGTCTGCCTCAGTCACAGTGAGTCCAGGGCCATAGAAGATTCCTTCTCAAAACATCCCGCACCACACACAAAAATGCTCATCCTAGAGTACCGGTGATCCGGCGCTACGGAGGAAAGGTGTGGAGGCAATTCATGGAACTGAACACTAATTGCCCCAAAAGGAAAATCAAAGATGAACATGGTGGCTCTCGCCTTTGATCCCAGATCCCAGCACTCCAGAGGCGGAGGCAGACGGTCCTCTGAGAGTTCAAATACAGTCTGGTCTACATAGCAAGTTCCAGGTCAGCCAGGGTTGTATGAGAGCCTGTCTCAAAGAGACAAGGAAAACCTCTCATGCTTACTGGCAGCCATGGCCCACAGCTGTGGCATTCGTGAATGTTTGCCGAAGGCTTCTTTCTCATCCTGGTTTCAACAAGAGGCTGGAATGAGGTGGGAAGAAGGGTGGTTTTGTTTCTCCGTATCTTTTCTAGGGCTCTATTAAAGTGTAAAACACACTGTGACCCAACTGTGTGCCCCCCTACCACACCCACCCATCTTTTAATTACTCTGAATAAATACAAGGCAGACAAAGTTTGTCAGAAAAAAAAATGAGTATTGGAAAACAACCAATCAAACTCACCTGGGCCTGCTAATGCATGCCTGTAATCCCAGTGTTCAGTAAAGAGCTTCAGTTCAAAGCCAGCCCGCACCCAGCTCGAGCTACGCAAGCCCTGTCTCAAAGCAACAGAAGGGAGGTGGACTCCCCAGCCCAGGATAGTAGTGCACACCTATAATCCTAGCTATCTGGTAAATCAGTTAGGTCTCTTGAAGCCAGTTCAAGGCCAACATGAGCGTCTCAGCTCACATACAAAGTGGGGTTCCAACTTCAGACAGATGCTGAACTGGGAAGGAACCCCAAGCATACTAGCTAAGTGTCCCACCAGTAAGATAAGTCCTCCCAGTGTTATTTTACCTGGAAAGAACAATACCAGCACAGCTTTGTGCTCCAGCTGAGAGCCAAGGTCGCCCAGCAAGAGAGAGAGCCCAGAGGTAACAATCCCTGGCTTTAAGGGGCATGTGTCTCTCTTACTGGCAGTTGATAGAAAAAGCTCAACAGCTGGGGGCATTGAGCACAGGCAGGCAGATCTCTGTGAGTTCGAGGCCAGCCTGGTCTCCAAATCAAATTCCAGGACAGATTCCAAAGCTACACAGAGAAACGCTTTCTCAAAAAGCAAACAAAACAAAAAGAGAACAGAAAAAACACTCAGCCTTACTCAGAAGGGTTTGTCTCTAGATTCCTGGCTTTTGACCCTACAGGATGTGCAGCCAAAGTATACGAGCCTTATTTTAATCTAAGACCACACACACACACACACACACACACACACACACACACACACACACCCATCACTCCACCACATCCTGTTTTGGTTTTACTAACAAGGTTTCATTCAATGGCCTAGGCTGGCTTTGAACTCAGTGCTGGGACTAGAGATGTAGGCCACACCTGCTCTCAGCACCAGGTTTGCGTTCCCTAGATTTACTTTTATGAGTATTTTGCTTTCATGTAGGTATGTGTGCCACATGCAACCCTGGTGCCCATGAAGGCCCTAAGAGGATGCTGGATCCCCTGGAACAGGCGTTAATGATGGCTGGGAGCCACCATGTGGGTGCCTAGAACCAAACCCAGGGCCTCTGCAAGAGCAGCAGCTGCTCTTAACCAATGAGCATCTCTCCAGTTCCCAGTCCCATTTATTTTTAGTGTATTTTTAGCTCAATATAATTCTAGCACCCAGGAGACTGAGGCAGGAGGATCCAAAGTTGAAGGCCAGCTGTTTCAAAACAAACAAACCAAAGATAAAACATACAATGTATTCTATTTAATTTTTTTTTTCTGAGACATGGCTGTCCATCTGAACATAAAATGTGTGGGTTTTTTTTTTTGTTTGTTTGTTTGTTTTTGTTTTTCAAAGACAGGGTTTCACTATATAACAGCTCTGGCTGTCCTGGAACTCGATTTGTAGACCAGGCTGGCCTCGAACTCACAGAGATCACCTGCCTCTGCCTTCCAGTGCTGGGATTAGAGGTGTACACCACCACAGCTGGCTCAAATCATTGAAAACCCTTAATCCCAGCACTTGGGAGGCAGAGGCAGGTGGATTTTTGTGAGTCTGAGGCCAGCCTGGTCTACTGAGCAGGTTTCAGGACAGCCAGGCCTATGCAAAGAGACCTTGTGTGAAGAAACACCAGCAAAGTCTGTTGTGCTAACAGAGCGTACCCTGATGACCTTGACCTTAGAGTTGGAAAGAATGAGAAGCCATAACGCACAAGCCCAAATCCACTTGCTTTATTTGTATAAACAAGGCTTATACGAGAGGTAAAAACTCCAGCCGCAGAGTCACAAGCATTTCTTGGTAGAGAGAGCCCACAGTAGGAGGGACATAAACCCCAGATTGTTGAGCACTCTGATAACTAGGGTGCTCAGGGCTGCACAGTTCCTCTGGGGCACCCAGTTACCATGGAGACAGCAGGCTTGGGCATGTTCCTCCTGGGGAGATTTCCTGGGGGACAAGTGGTTCAAGTTCTTGAACTAAATAAGGAGACATGGTTGAGAGCCACAAGGGAGGGACCCCACTTTGGGGATGGAGACAGTGTATACTGAAATCAATGTATCATCTTGACAAGGACATGGGGTTGTTAGGAGCCGGACCCCTGTCTTGAACTCATCACAATACACACATTTCGGTGGGAATGCCACGCACAACTAAGGGATGTACAGCTGTGTCCTACACATCCCTTCTCTTGCCTAAGGCTCAAGGCCTCTACCTGTGTGAAGCGTTGGCACAGCAACTGCCCATCTTTAGCTCCAGCACCTTCAGCTGCTCTCCAGATGTGCACATTCAGACACACCGCTAAGGTGGCTCACGCTGTCCTTCTGTCTGATGCCTGCACTTGCTCAAGCCTCCTGCCTCACTAGCGTCTTGTGAACGGCAGCAGCCGCCACTGCCCACTGAGCTCCACACTGGCAGGGGCCCAGGCCCGTCTCTGATGCACCTGCAGCCACTAGATTTGTTCCAGGCTTGAACAACTAGGAATCTGCAATCACAGCAGATGGGACTGGCCCTTCTGCTACGGTGACTTTCTCCCCTACAACAGGGATGCCAGGCGCGCAGGGCTAGGACCACAGAGGCACCCGTGTGGTGTGGGTTCTACGGCTGATGGTGAGCTACGGTCTGCATACTCGGAGGCTTTTGTTCCGCTCTTTACCAACCCAAGCTCCTTAACAAAGACCAGCTGTGGCTCAGGGAACAGTCCAGTCAAGTGCTGCTGAATCCACTGCGGTTACGATTCTAGCTCATGCCAGGGAGGGAAGCGGTGCGAGGCTCCAGCGCCCAGCCCTGAGCCCTTGGCCACTATTCCACCCTCAGCCCTCTGCCTTCGCTTCCACAGTGAGTATGAGATGTCACCACAGGGGCAGTAAGTAGAGGCAGGAGCAGAGCCTCTGGCCTGGCTAGGATGAGCCACTCACACTTATTGGCACGGTGGCCAGGTGCCCCGTTCTGGTGCTGCTTGGTTACTGGGAGCCACCTCTGGCAGTTGGGGTTGAACTGGGAGAGCCCATTTTTCCATCTGAGATTTCTATACCTCCCAGGCTATTGGCTTAGAGCCTCATCTCGCCCCCTGGTGGCAAAGAGATCTCTACTTTGGTTTCTTATTTTATTTCAGTTTAATCCATTTTGAAATAGAATCTCACTCAGCCCAGGCTGGGCCCAAACTTGCTATGTAGCAGAGGCTGGCCTTGAACTCCTGATCCCCTTACCTAACCTCCATTGCTCTGTGGCCCAGGCTAGTCTTGAATTCTAGAGCTCAACCGATCCTCCCACTTTAGCTTGCCAATGGCTGCTGGTATACCATACTCAGTGGGCTTCTTGTTTTATTAGATTAAAAAACAAAACAAAACAAAGCATTATTTTTCAGACAAGCTCTGCTATGTTCCTTGGAAGACTAGGAGTTCACTATACTCACTATATAGACCAGGCTGGCCTTCAACTCAGAGATCTGTCTACCTCTGCCTCCCAAGGGCTGGGATTAAAGGCGTGTGTGGCACCATGCCTGCTAATTTTTTTTTTAAGACTTGTTTTTGTGTGTTTTGCCTGCACAGGTCAGGATGCCTGGAACTGGAATACAAAGGGTTGTGAGCCACCACGTGGATGCTAGAACCAAACCCAAGGCCTCTGCCAGAGCCACAAGTGCTCTTAACTGCCGAGACACCTCTCCAGCCCCGTGTGTGTGTGTGTGTGTGTGTGTGTGTGTGTGTGTGAGTGTGTGTGTGTGAGTGTGTGTGTGTGTGAGTGTGTGTGAGAAGACAGCCTCAGGGAATCGGTCAGCGCTCTCCTACCATGCTGGTTCTGGGGCTAGAACTCAGGTTGTCTTAGTGGCATCTGTTTTTTTGCTACGCTGTCTCACTGGTCAATTCTTTTTTTTTTTTAACAGTTTGGGACAGGACAGCTATACAGGGCGAGTGAGGCTTTCTGAAGACAGCAGGATGCTTCTCAAGCGGAGAGCGCCTCCTGGGTGTCACTTGGCAGAGACTTTGACGTCCCTTGCCACCCGTGTGCTATACAGGCATCTACGGCTGCTCCCTGTGTCAGTCAGCCTGACTGGGGACTGTCCCTGGATCCAGGGACAGATTAAGGCAAGCAGGTGAGTCTGGTGGCAAGAAAGGAGCTTGCTGGTCAACCCCCAATCCCACCAGAGCTTTTCAGAACCCTGACCACTGCCAGTTGCAGGACAGGACTTCTTCCCTGCATGCATAAGCCACCCATGATGCACATGGGTCAGAAGAACAGGGGACACTGGTCATGGTGTTCTCCGTAGACACAGCATTCCCGTGTCATCCACCACGTGTGGGAACTGACCTATCCGAACCTGGCCTGTTTGCAACTCGAGTTCTGAGACCAAAAAAAAACCAAAACAAAACAAAACAAAAAACCAAAAAAAAAAAAAACAAAACAAAAGAAACCCCCCACCAGGAACACCTCCCCAGAAGCCCAATCATGTCTTCTACTGTCCCCCCAAACTATACCACACTGAGACTCCCCAGTACCCTCTGTGCAGAATGACCCTAATATGGTACCAAGTGGTTGGCGAAGGTGCAGGGCACGAAGCTGGGTCAGTGCCCCGAATGCCACTTTGAACCACAGTGAGGTCCTGAGGACGGCCCACACTCGGGTACTTCCCACAGGTGGGGGCCCCACCTCTCTTGGCTCTGCTTGGATACACAGCTGTGCCTTACCAACAGCAGAAGGTGATAGTAAAACAATGAAACGGCCAGGTCCGTGCGGCTGCAGGGCTGAGTAGCACGCTCCAACATGACAGCACAGAGCCTTCTTACCCACTGCATCAGTGCTAATGTGGTGGAACTGTGCTGGCTGAGCAGCATCTGCCAGAAGACAGGAGCTTGGGCCACAGAGGGAAGACCCACACTCAAATACAGGGGATAGGGTAGGAGCAGAAGACGATCGGAGACCCGTGGCAACCAACAGCTTCCACAGGACCCACCCCAGGAGTCCGTTTGCTCAGGGATGAGCAAGGTGCCCCACAAGGGTCCCCAAGCCGGCCAGGGAAAGCACAGCTGCCTGTAAATGGTGTGTAGGCAGCACATCCAGGCCAAAGCTCAACAGCACATTAAAATACAACTCCACCAGGAATGACAGTACACTCCTTTAGTGCCGGCACTCAGGAGGCAGAGGCAGGCAGATCTTGTGAGTTCAAGGCCAGCCTGGTCTATAAAGCCAGGTCCAGGACATCTAGGGCTGTTACACAGAGAAACTCTGTCTCAAGAAACAATAAAAAACCAGAACCGATAGGGTAGGCATGCTTGGTGGCGCACGATTCTAGCACCTACAAGGTTGAGGCAGGAGGATCCTGACTTCGAAGCCCACAATGACTGTGCAGTCAGATACTGTCAACTGTCCCTGCCGCAAATGGCAAAACCTCAGACCTCAAATTACAGCTGTCACCTCCCAAGCACAGATGGGAGTGCATGAAATGACCACAGGCAGAGGGCAAGCTAAGCCTGGCTGTGCAAATGCCAACCAGGGAGAAAAATGCACACAAGCACCATAGATTCCCACTGTCCGGTCACAACAAGAGGGTGTAGGGCAGAAGAAAGGAGCCCGGACTTTTATTCCCTATTTCATCTCAAGTGCTCAGAGACAAACGAAGTCAAGCACTTCAAATGTCACTAAACTCCCACAGCCCCAACCAGCGCACCTCCCAGGTGCACACACAGGGCCACTTTCACGTGGGTCTGCGCTCTCCACACGGGGGCAGCAGCCAGCAGATTCTCTTTGGTTCTGAAGTTTACTTACTCAGATCCAATTGTTCCCCCACTGCCGCCCCCAGGCAGGCTCTCTCTGTGTAGCCTGGGCAGTCCTAGAACTCAATCTGTAGGCCAGGCTGGCTTTGAACTTGAGCTCTGCCTGCCTCGGTCTCCTGAGAGCTGGGATTAAGGCGTGTGCCACCCACACCTGGCTTACTTCGATCCAGTCTTATTTTTCTGTTTCTTACTCTTTTTAAACGGCTGCTCCAGTACCCGCCACCGCTCCAGCTGCCACCCAACAGGACAGACACTCCACCCCCAGCACACACACCGCAGGGAAGGGGCACAGGGAGGCTCTAGCATGCCCAAGGAAAGCCGTCCAAGACATAAAACTGATTGTTTTTATTAAATAGGAAAAGGGCGCTCTTGGCACCACCGCACACCTTTGCCCTATGATAAGACATGACCATGGAGAGAAGGCCACCGTACCAAACGCTACCAATCCCACTCTGGTGTCCTCGTCCTCCGGTGCCAGCCCTCCCTGGTTCTGCAGGTTCCCATGGGCTGCCGTCCCCAGGCTCGGGCCTTGCCCATGGCTGCGGGCCATCCTCGCACAGGCGCCGCTGCCACGCGTGGTCACCTGGAGGAGCTGCGCTCTTTGCTCACGCAGTCGTCCTGTGAGGTAGTGTCCCCATTCCCCACCGTGCCGCACATCCTCCTCTTCTTCCGGCGGTGTGCTGTGTCACCTTCAGACCCAGATTCACACTGGACACAGGGAGAAAAGGGACAACTCAGGCTGGGGACACGGCTGCACTGGAAAGGTTCTGCACGGAAGCTTCATGACCCCGGGGCTCACGTGGAAGGAGAGAACCAACTCTGTCATTTTCTGTCCTCCACATGCGTGCTATGACAGACACTCACACAGGCACACCCACAACAAATCAATGTACTGTTGCAGGCGGTAGCGGCTGGAGGAACAGCTCAGAGGTCAAGAGCACTTCCGGCTCTTCTAAAGGACAAAATTCACTGTCAGGCATGTATACAGAGAAGCAATGTTCTCTACAGAGGCTTCAAACCAGAGTGTGAAAACAGAAAAGAGCCAGCAGGGTGTGCTGATGCACACCTTTAATCCCGGCACTCGGGAAGGTGGAGCAGGGGGATCTCTGTGGGCTCAAGGCCAGCCCGGTTTATAGAGTGAGATCCAGGGCAACCACAGCCAGAGTGACACTGTCTCAAATACAAAAACAAAACCTAAAAAACCATTAATCTCAGCACTGGGAAGCAGAGGCAAGTGGGTCTGTGAGTGAGGCTAGCTTGGTCTGCATAATGAATTCTAAGACAGCCAAGGCTACTTAGTAGAGAGACCCTGTTTCAAAAACAAAGGTCAGGTGTGGCGTTACACACCTTTAATCCCCACACTTGAGAGGTGGAGGATGCAGGTGGACCAGGACAACCAGGGTTACACAGAGAAGCCCTGTCTCTCCTTTTTTTCTAATTACTGGGTCAGGTGTGTGCCCCCTCACCTTGAGCCAGTGTTAGCTAAAGCAGGTCACTGGGTTTGCATGTGTCTGGGCTCCACCCACAGTGAAATAAATAGTGAAATCCTCTCACAAGGGCTTCGTGGTCAGGAGAAAGACCTGCCCGCCACAGCTGTGTACAAGCTCATAGGCCACTGTCTCTCAAACCTCTCATACCCGAGGCACCTCTGCACAGATGTGGGTGAAGTTACAGGAATGGCTGCACACGAGGGACCTGATTCCACTCCCGCAACCTGAGGGGCCTGGGTGCTGGCAGGCGAGGGAGGAACTCACCTCCGAGTCTGTATCAGAGGAGCTGGAGCTGGAAGAGCTGGAGGAGTCGCTCGAGCTGTCAGAGGCGATGCCTGTAGACTCTTGGAGGTCAACCGCGTCGGCCAAGACTGCCAGCTCAGGGTGCTCCTGCTTCAAGATCCTGAAGGGCAAGAGTCCTGTTTTCAGGGCTGTGACAGACAGCTGGTGGCAACACCCACTCAAAACGGCACAGACTCACAGTGGAGGAGCCCACTGCTCACAGCACCTGGAAACGCCTGTGTATCAGCTGGCCTGGCTCCACGAGATACAACTGGGCTGGGACAGACCACACCGGCTGCCCATATTTGCTGAAGGAAAACTACATTCTAGTGCCCCGTGCCGGCATGAGCACCAGCCACACACCTCTGGAGGTCGAGTTTCCTGGGGGAGAGGGAAGTCCTTAAGAGTCTTCCCTGGAGAGATCCGGCTCCTCTTCCTACTTTCCTCCCTATGCCTTTTCTAGCTGATTTTTCTTTTTCCTTCTTTGTTTTAAAAGACTTTCCTTCCCTCAGCACTGTGCTAGTTAGTGAAGGGGGTAGGAGCTGGTTAGATTATACTAGAAAGAGCAGAAATAATTAGGTTTATAAGAAATAAGACGTCACACAAGAGAGACCATCCCCATCACTCAGAAAAGACTGAGTTGTCGCCTGAGAGCAGCAGCCCTCCCCAGCAGCAACCTGATCTGGCATCCACTGTGACCAGCGACAAAGGACCTGTGTGTGTGCTGAGGTCCTGGAGTGGCCTATAGGGCAGAGTGAATGAGTCCAGGGGAAGAGAAGCCACCACCCTTGCTGGCCTCTCAGCAGGGAGGCAGAGCACTGAGCAAGCCAGAATCCCTCTCTTACCCCGAGAGCTGGTCCCTCCAGGTCAGGGTTGGGACACAGTGGCACGGGGTGGCTGGGGGTGGCTTGCACTGCCGCTGCCCGTGCTGTATCTGTTCTGTGGATAAACAGAGGAGCTAAGTCTCCAGGGCAGTTGCCTCACAAGAACTGAAGGTAGTAAGTTCAAATGAATAATGTTTCTGGGGAGGGAGGGGTTAAAGAAAACCTCAACAAAGGCTTTTTTTTTTTTTTTTTGCTAGTGCTAGGTTTTAATTTTTAAAAAATAAACAAGAGAGAGAGAGAGAGAGAGAGAATAAGAAAAATGGAGAAAACAGTGAAAACAAAATGAGAAAGTCCCATGTGACCATACTTTTGCCTGTGACTTTGATAAACATGCAGAGCCGCTCACTCCCTGCCACCTGGAGGCTAGCAGACACCATGACAACCTGCCCTGACCTTGGGCCCTGTCTACCCACAGGGTTACAAGACCCAGCTGTCCCCAAGCACAGCACTGCAGCAGACAACTCTTCCCTCTCCGTCTCTGGGGAAGGAACTGGAACAAAGCAGGAGAAAAAGCTTCTCACCTGTACCATTTCCTTGACAACTTTGGCCTCCCTCTTACCGTCTTGTGCCACACAACAGGGAAGTTGGTACTGCTGGCAAAGTTCTGGGTGATGGCAATGGTGGTGTCAAGATTGAGAACGACATGCCACCAGCCCCCTGGAATCCAACAAATACATAATTCAGTGAGGGCCGGCCGGCTGCTCCCAATCAAGACTGCGGGCGACCAGGGTCTGACTCCACAAAGGCACGCCCTTACGGTTTCTATGTGTACCACTGCTTTCCTGTTACAGGACAGCGTGACAGACTGCCTGCCTCAAATGTAACCCAATGCGACTACTAAAGTAAAAGCAAAAGTTTGAGCCTTTCTGGAAACTTCATCCATCGAAATGTAGCTCTGGCTGGCTGGGATTTTCCAACTCCACCCAGGCAGTTCCGCACTCTAGCAAAAGCCACAGGACGCAGGCAGAACCCGGAGAAATACTTAGAGACACCGGGTAACAGAGCCCGACACATGCAATGTGGAGATGCACTCCTTTGGACTTAAACCCTGACCCTGTCACCACAGGGAGGGATATGTGTGCTCAACAGATAGGAGGGACTTTTTGTCTTTCTTTTCTTTTCTTTCCCCCGGTTTTTAGAGACAGGGTTTCTCTGGTTTTGGAGCCTGTCCTGGAACTAGCTCTTGTAGACCAGTCTGGCCTGGAACTCACAGAGATCCACCTGCCTCTGCCTCCCAAGTGCTGGGATTAAAGTTGTGTGCACCACCACTGCCCGGCTGACTTTTTGTCTTTCTATAATCCTACACCAAAATAACAACTCAGTGCAATTACAGAACATAATCAGAAGCTGGGAAGAACAGCTTCTAGTTCGTCTATACCTGGTACAAAGACAGTCTCTCCTGGTTTCTGTAATATCTCCAAGGGTTTGAACTCAGGTGGCCAGGTTGGAAGCTGTGTCCGTGGATAAATAACATTGAACCAGGTAATGGCTTCATCTTGTTGGTTTCCCCCTTCTTCTCGGGTCACCTTGATGAGTTCTCGGGGAGTGCTCGTGGGGAACAGACACCAACGCTTGTGGCCCTGAACTAAGGCATTCCAGGCACTGGTTCCCAGAGGGTCAATGTGAATCCCAGTTCCAGACCGTGGTGGCCCCATCACAAACCACCTACAGGATGGAGACATGAAGACATGAAGGGTAATCTGAGTGCACATGACAGCAAAGGCTCTACAATAGCCAACACTGTGCTGTGTTCACTTCAGACTGTACACGCTCTGGTACACAACAAAGTAAATTGTATATGGACTGATGTCTAACAGAGAAAAAGAAAAATCACTGATGTAAATTATTGCTGGACTTTTAAAAAAAAAAAAAAAAAAAAAAAAAAACAGGTTACCTATCAGCTGGTTGTGGTGGCCCAAGCTTTTAATCCCAGCACTCTGGAGGCAGAGGCAGGTGGACCTGTCAATTCAAGGCCAGCCTGGGCTACAGTGAGACTGTTTAAAAAACTCAAACCTAACTGGGCCACACACACACAATGAAAACAAAACAAAACACCCAAATAAATAAAGCTGGGTATTGGAGGCACACGCCTTTAATGCCAGCACTCAGGAGGCAGAGGCAGGAAGATCTCTGTGAGTTGGAGGCCAGCTTGGTCCACAGAGTGGACAAAAAAATCCCCAGACCCACATTATGGAAGAAGTAACTAACACCCACTAGTTGTGTTCTGAACTCCCCATGAGCATGTGGCACATGTGCCCCTCAAATAAACAACATAGCTGGCTGTGGTGTCCAATGTCTTTAATCCCAGCACTCAGGAGGCCGAGGCTGGAGGCAGAAACTCTGAGCATTGAGACCAGGCTGGCGTGGTCCACACAGTGGGTTACTACATATACAGCGAGACCCTGTTTCAAACATTACAGTAAGTCACACTTGTAAAACCATCAACAAAACTTCTTTTATGAAGCAGTGGTCTCACTGTAATTCTACATTTAAATGCTCTCGTGCTGGACTGGACAACGGAAATTCTCAGCACCTCCCAACTATCCATCAACCCAGCTCCGGGGGATCTGGCACCCTCCTCTGACCTCCTCAGGCACTAGGTAGGCATTTACTGGCACATGTACTTGCGTGCAGGGAGGGGGGAAAAACCCGGCTAGATGCCTGGAGAATTTGAGGAATCCAGCCAGATGTCTGGGCGGACCCCAGACCAATGAAATCGGTGAGTGTGCAGGAAAGATCCACTCCCCGCTCTCACAAGGTTAGACCTGCGCTCTGCTAAGCACAGTTTTGAACACCCGATGTGGGATACTGTACCTGTAAGGGGGCCTGCGCTTCTCCCCCGCGTACTGGAAAAGATCATCCGTGAAAAACTTGGGCACCTTGTAGTCCTCCAAAAGTTTCCTTCTTTTGGGGTGTTCACCATAGCTGCTGTCAAAGATGTAAAGGGGGCTGTCATCACGGGTGCTCTCCATGTACTCGATGTAGTATTTCATCTTCATCTTCACCGAGTAGCCGTCGTTATCCTCACCACACTTGAACTTCTGGTTCCGGTATTTCCTTTTGAGGCGCTCCAGAGTCCATTTCTCCTGCGCGGACCAGCCCTCTTGGGCATTGAGCAGAACCACGGGCTTGTAAGGCCTTTCGTACCGCTCGACAAATTCTTCCACCGAAAGCTTCAAAGCGTCAGCCCTCTCCACGTTATCCTGGGGGGGGGGGAAGCAACAAAAGACCCGCCCCGTTAAAACACAGGGAGAGGTCCGGTGGCGGAGGAAGGTGTCGCACGGGGCCAATCAGCAAGCACACACATCATTAGCAAGGACCGAGCCTCTGGCTCCGGGGGGGGGGGGGGGAGGCCCACGTGCGTGAGAGTGAGCACGTCGCACCCGGAGCCACCCCCGGGGCGGAGGGGGCGGGAGGGGGGCGGAGGGGCCCGGAGCCCCCGGTAACGAGCGAGCTCTGGCGGCTGCAGTGTGGGCCGCGCCCCGGGCGCCCCGCTCACCGGCACGGCCGCCGGGCTCAGCGGGAAGCTCTCGTAGTAGTTGTGCCGGGTCCAGTCGAGCGAGTCCTTGAGCTCGGGCCGCGCACTCCGCTTGGCCTCGCGGATGCGCTTCTTGCTCTTGTGGTTCATGCCGAGCAGGTCACCGTCCGGCCCCGCCACGACCTCGACGCAGCTCGCTCCCTGCCCGCCGACAAACGCGCCCCCTCGGCCCGGCGCGGCTCCGGAACGCCCTTCGCTCGGGCAAGGCGCCTTTAAAGTCGCCTTCCCGAAGATCCACGCCCCTGCCACCCCCGGGGCTTCGGGTTGGGCGAGCGGCGGCCGTCCTCCCCGCCCCACCGCCTCCTCCGCGCCGCCATTGGCCTCAGCGACTTGCGAGACCCGCCCTCACGCGCGCCGATTGGGCGCCATGTTGGGAAGGTCGGCTCGCTGACGTCCTGCCCTCCCGGCGGCGGCCTGCACCACTTCCGGCTGCGCGTCGCAGCTCAGCGGTCCGCTTCCGGCCGAGCCCGCTGCCGCTGCGCTTTCCGCGTTCCGTTTGGACAGCGTCCAGCGGGCTCGTCCGGACTGGCCGCCACGTGGCACGGCCCCACCGGCCCGGCGCCCCTGCACGCGTAGCGCCCTCCGCCGCCCCCTGGCCCGACTCCCCTCCGCGCGAGCGCGGCCTCATGGCCGGGGCTCAGCTCTTTCGGTTCCGGGAGAAGCCAGGCCCTGGGACGCACGGGGCCGTGCTGGAGGTCCGCATCCCGCAGGTGCGTGCAGTGGCACCCACGTGGAAGAGCTCCCTGTGGAGTGGAGGGAGTGGGCGATCCCTCAGTTCTGCACTCCGTTCTTTAGCAGCAGGTTTGGTATGAAGCCCGGCGAGGGGTTAAACGTGCACCACTGAGGGACCGTGCCAGGCCTGTGATGCTAGCTCTGAACTTTTTTGAAAAGCATGTTTTTTTTTTTTTTTTTTTTCTTTCCAAGACAGGGTTTCTCTGTATAGCCTTGGCTGTCCCGGCACTCGCTTTGTAAACCAGGCTGGCTTCTCTGCCTCCCGAGTGCTGAGATTAAAGGCGTGCGCCACCACGCCCGGCTAATACAGCTTTTTGTCGTTTCTGTGTGGAGCTTTGTAGATCATCCTGCCTCTGCCTCCGGAGTGCTGGAATTAAAGGCTTGCGCCACCGTCCGGCTAATTTATCTTAACCCTCCTCCCCCCCACCCTCCACTTGCGCCTCTGAGTATTCTTAATTGCACCCAGCCTCTACTTAGCTAAGCGCTCCACCACTGAGCGATGTCCCTAACACAACTTGTTTTATTTTTGAGCCCTCCCTATGATTGCAGGTGTGCGCTACCGTGCGCTACCTTGTGTGCGATTCTGGGGACTTCATACATGCTCGGCAAAAGCTGTGCCATTGAGTTCGTCCTCAACCCCAGAATTCTCATTTGTTTTGTTTTGGGACCAGGGAGTCAAGTCTGCAGCACCCCCAATAAAACTGTCTGCATCGGCCGTGGCTTGTTCCTCTGAGTTTATAGCTACCATAACACTGGATAACTATCCAGTCAGTCGGTTTTACAAAGGATTTTCAGGTTGTAATGTCAGTTGATGGCTCAGTAGATGTCCTTGACAGTAGTGCTAGAAGCAGAAGGTGCGATCCTGGGCTGCCACCTGTAGCATTCTGCAGTCTTTTTTTTTTTTTTTTTTGAGACAGGGTTTCTCTGGCTTTGGAGCCTGTCCTGGAACTAGCTCTTGTAGACCAGGCTGGCCTCGAACTCACAGAGATCCACCTGCTTCTGCCTCCCGAGTGCTGGGATCAAAGGCCTGTGCCATCAACGCCCAGCTCAGTTTGCATTCTTTGCAGACTTCAGCCCACGTGAAGCAAAGATTATTTTGTTTTTGGTGTGTTGAGATGGTTTCTCTGTGTAGCCCTGGCTGTAGAACAGGCTGCCTGCCTCTGCTTTCTGAGTGCTGGGATTACTGCGGGATAAAAGCTGCCAGCAGCCTCCTCCAGGAAAGCAGAGGTTCTTGACTATATACTACAGGACAAAAACTTTAGGGAAATCAACATGAAGCAGAGTGGGAGGATAGTAACATCATAACCTGGATTTAAGTTTGGGGGGGGGGGTTAATAGACATTTTGGAAAAGAACACAGAAGGTGTGGATACAGGCTCTGCAAGCTCAGGAAACTGCATTTAGCTTTTCTTTTTATAAATAAGATTGCATAGTGGCCGCTGGAGAGATGGCTCAGTGGTTAAGAGCATGGGCAGCTCCTCCAGAGGTCCTGAGTTCAATTCACAGCAACTACATGGGCTCTCACAACCATGTATAATGGGATCTGATGCCCTCTTCTGACGTAAAGGTGTACATGCAGATAGAACACACAAATCTTTGTAAAAAAAAAAGTCACAGGGTAAGATTAGTGAGGTATATTGGACTGGAAGGATTACAGTGATGTCATGCTACAAAGGAATCTTTGATTATACTGGGTCCCATGCTTATAATCTTGTTTGTGAGATTCTCAGGAAGTTGCAGACTCCAGCTGGAAAAGCTGTGAGGTTCCAGTTCCTCTTTATATTAATTATTTCAAATTCTTTTAATTATTTTAAGTTTCTTTTAGTCTCATTCTACTTGTGGTTGTCCTGGAACTGACTAGTTTGATGTTGAACTGACATAACTTTACCTGCCTCTGATTCCTGAGTGCTGGGATCAAAGGTGTGCATCACCACACCCTGCTGATTCTTTATTATTTTAACATTTGGGTTGGAAATACTTCTATAAAGAACTTTGTCCCTCTGTAGACAAACTTCACAGTGAATCTTGTTAGTTGTACTGGAATTTGACCCTTACCTGGTGAGACTTGAAGTAGACTCTGGGATAAGTAGATATTTATGCCTTAGTAGGTCCGTGTTAAAAAAAAAAAAAAAACAAAAAACAAAAAACAAAAACGTTAAAAAGATGCAAGCCAAAACAGAACTTGTTTCCTATAGCCACCAAGTGACTTCATGTAAAAATTTATTTTGAGTCAGGTTATTATGCTGAGGCACTGGTTTTTTGTTGTTGTTGTTGATGATTTTGTTGTTTTTGGAGACAGGGTTTCTCTGTATTGCTTTGGAGCCATGATAATTTTTTTTTGAGACAAGATTTCACTATGTAGCTTTGGCTGGCCTGGAACTACCAGAGATCTGCTCACGTCTGTGTTTCAAGTGGATTAAAGCCAGGGCCCACTATTCCCTGCTTCATTTTTATTTATTTATTTTTTAAGATTTATCTTTTGCTGGGCATGGTAGTTCATGCCCTTAATCCCTCTTTTAATCCCAACATTTGAGAAGCAGAGGCAAGAGGATCACTGGGAGTTTGAGGCCATCATATAATCTGCATAGCTAATTCCAGGACCTCCAGGGATACAACTGATTTTGTCTTAAAAAACAAAGAGCAGGAAGCATTCTGAACTGCTAAATCATCTCTAGCACCTATTTCCCCCTGTAACTCCATTTAAATAATCTATATGTGTGTGCATATGTATATTTGTGTATGTATTTTTTTATGTGTATTGGTGTTTTGATTGCATGTATGTCTGTGTGAGACTATCAGATCTTGAAGTTACAGTTAGCTGCCATGTGGGTGCTGGGAACTGAACCCTGGTTTTCTGGAAAAACAAAACAAAGCTATCTTTCCAACCAACCCCTATTTATTATTATTGTTATTTTGACGTAGGCTCTTTGTTTGGGGGGTCTTCCTGTCCAGTGTTGGGAGTGTAGTGTCCAATCACAACCATCTGTGCACTGTTGTTGAGTGGACTGAATGTTTGGACCTCTGGTTCTTTATAGCTTTGACCATTTTTTCCTTTATCACCCTTTGGGGTCACCCTTGTTGATTTGTTGCTAATATGCAGTGCTTTGTGCCTGGCATTGAATAGTGTTACCCTATGGAGACATCTGCCATTGAGGTTGAAACCCTGACAAGTAGGTTGTGTAAAATCTATACACTGGACCTGGAGTTTGAGTCTGGGGTGGGGTGTTTCCAGGTGAGGGAGGCTTACTGCAGATGCACACTCTTTCCATAACATTCCCCAGACTCTAGTTTGCTTTTGGAGTTTTAATTTTTTTTTTTTTAAACAGCATCTCAGAAGTCTAGCCCTGCCTGGCTGGCTTTTGATTTGCTATGTAAATCAGGTTGGCCTTGAATTTAAAATGTTTCTCCTTCCTAGTGTGTGATAGCATTACAACTGGGAACAACATCCTAAATGATTCTAGATCTTTCTAAAGGTTTCCTTTGGTCTTTCAGGGTTCAGTTCCATATATGCCTCCTTTTGTGGGATATCTACCTAGGACTGCAGGGTTTGTTATTAGCATTCATTAAAAATCTCCCAAAAAATAGGTTTGAAAAATAGGGACATAGCTTAGTTGGTAGAGTGATTGTCTAACAGGGTGCACTGGCATACATCTGCAATGGCAGAAATTCACAGGCCAGGTGGTGGTGACACATGCATTTAATTTTAACCCCAGCACTCTGGAGGTAGAGGCAGGCAGATATGTCTATAGAGTCATGAGTTCCAGGATAGGCTCCAAAAGCTACACACAGAAAGTTAGAAGCTTGTGGTCATCCTAGGCTATGCAGTGAGTTGGAGACCAGCTTAAACTACACAAAGCACTGCCTTAAAAAAACCAAAAATAAGGCTGAAGAGATGGCTTAGGTAAAAACACTTGCCTCCAAACTAGACAGCCTGACCTGGATTCCATACCTAGATCCCTCATAACGGAGGGGGACAAGTGACTCTTACAGTTGTCCCCTGACCTCCATGTGCCGCCTTCCTCCAACAAAGTAAA